>NW_019416736.1:1277253-1281973 GCF_000390285.2 Anoplophora glabripennis
ATCTGTTGTGGATAATTTATTGTTGATAACAATGTACATGGGATTTAGGAAAAATGTATATGTTTGAAATCAATTTCGTTTTTATCAAGTCTTTCAAATGTATTCCCTCCTTGCTGCCAGCTGATTGCGACGTTGCCACATTAATCCTCAAGTCAGACAGAAATACAATTATTGGTTTCTGTTTCTAATGAATACAGCTGTACTATGTTCAAAACATTAGTTTTACATCAAAAATAAGATAATACTATCTATGGAAAAGTTTTGTTTCACGATTTCTACATTTTTTTCTCGGTTATGGGCAAAAAAGAGCCGCACCTTCCATCTGCGCCATATAAACCTGTGTTAAAATGAACAACTTTCAACAACAATATCTCAAAATCTAGATTCAAAAAAAAATTCAAAAAGAGGGAGCACTGGGTAATACGCTATATAAATTTCAAGTACATCTGTGCATTTGATATACCTCCTTAATTGAGATATACACGATAAGCAAACATAGAAATGGGCCGCTATAAAATTATTTTATTAAATTATTAAATAAATTAGTTCGTAAAGTACTATTTCGGCGCTGTAGTATATAACAGATATTTTTTCTGCTGTAACAGACATACACCGGTAGGCAGCGCGTCCATTGCCGTGCTCCTCGTGTTGCTCGGGCTCATTTGAATAAATCACATTTAATTGATAGCGAAAATCACCCGCAGAACATAATGGTACAGGACTGTTCCGCGGCCAGCAGAATGCGGCGTTCATTTAAATTCATGGGAACAGACCGATCGAGGAGGTAAATAATCAAAGCAATAATAAATTGCAAGTAATACAGCGCCCCGGGACATTTAATCTGGTAAATGAAATAATAGACCGCCCACAGGTGTTCGCCGAGAACGGCTCCAGCGGATCCTGTAGCCAGTTTGTCTACTTAGGAGGGCCTCGGGCTACCCGCAGTTATACTTAGATGAAAGTTATATGCTACAATTATATCTCGCAATTCGATAAATGCGCGTTTGTGGCTCTCGTGCGTTTCTCATGGCTGATAAACTCCTGGAATTGCCGAGATGTTTATGCCCTTTGAGGCTGGCATTCCTCTACCCGCAATTATTAAATGGCATACATTTACCGAGGGGATTCTTGGAAATGCCAGGCGGAAGAAATATTCCTAGAAATCTTATTAGAATTCTTATTGAACGTGTGTTTCTCTTTACACGCTAGTTTTATTTCAATATACAGGGCGTAACTTTTATTGAATTCGCCACGAAACCTACCATCCTATATGCAGGGTGTTAGAAGTTTGACTGCCTTAATCTTAACAGACGATAGAATGCATTAAAATAAACAAAAAAAACTTATGTGACATTTCCGCGATAAAAATGACAAAATCTCCAATTTGATGTACAAAAGTTCTATTATTAAGGAATATTAACATAACAGCGTGCATAGAATACCATAAAGTACAATGTTTATCACTTTTTTGAACTTCTTCATGCATAATTATAAAAACCAGTTAGCGTTGTGGTAAATTTAAAATTCACATCGAACAATATGACAACGGCGCGGCGGATAACACGAGGTCCTAAGCTGTCCAGAAATACGCAATTCAGTTGGTATCTGGAATTGGACCGTGTCTGAGTGTTTTTTGCGTACCACTATTTCCTTTTTTCGAGGTGCTTTCCAGCGACTGCGCGAAAATTGGATTCAAAAGTGTTGTAGTTTGTTTTGTATTTGTGCGCTTAAAAAATACTGAATCTTGCTTTTTGGTAAGTACCTAAATTATTTTTAATACGTATGATTATTTGGACGACGCACAGTGGTTGGAAATTCGAAAAAGCTGGACAAAAGTCCAAAAAGGCTTGCATCATCACCAAAAGTGGGGACTTTTCTGTTTTTCAGGTAGCTAAAGCCGAATTTGCAGTCAAAAATCTCAAATTCAAGATGGCTGATACAATATGGCCGATATATCACGTTAATTTATTGAATCTAATTGAAATTTTTAGTGCCTCTGGTATTGAGGTCGCGTAAAACGTATGTAAGGTCGAAGTTTGAGGTGTTTGAGGTAATTAATTATTATTAATAAAGTACGAAACGTAAATATCTGCGATATAAGGCATGTATTTGGAATGAATTCATTTCGAACGAAATAATTTCTATATACTATTGAAGCTTATTCTTGTTATAAAGCTTATTCTAATTATTTAACTAATTCTAACATTCGCAGTCTAACAGCCGAGGTGATAAGACGTTTTACATAACAGTGTTTAAAAGCAATTCTAGAATAAGTACAGTAATTTAGATTAGTGTTAGTGTTAGTTAATTATTTATTATTAGTCAGTTTATAAAAAATTAGTTATTAAAATACAATAGTTAATAAATCAAAGTGTACACAGTGCTAAATAATTAATAATTCTAAATGAGTGTTACAAGTGGGGGGGACCCCCCAAACCTTCCAACAACACCTTTAAGAAGAACAATTAGATCAGACTCTGACATGGAATTAGATTCACCAAGAAACGCAGCACAAACTATCGAAAACAATAGAGAGGATATCATACCAAATGTTCGAAATATTCACAAATACTCCAGGTATGATTCGGGACCATATCAGGTATATATCGAAAATATCAAAACTGATTTCAAAGGTAAATTGAACGCACTTAAGGTAGGTGATATTATTCTTACTAATTGGCCAGTCTTAGATAATAAAATAAAAAATATAGATGCAGTGGGAAGGAATAGGGTTAGAGTTAATTTTAAAGAACCAAATAGTGCTAACTATCTTATCGAACAAAACGATTCACAAATATTTAAAAATTATGATTTGGAGGCTTACATTCCGAAGTTCACCATTTTCAGACAAGGGGTAATAAAAGGTATCCCAACGGAATACTCGGATCAGTGTTTACAAAGAAAAATAAAACAAGTTGACCATCACTGTAGATTTGAGGTAGACAAAGTAAAAAGATTAAACAGAAAAGTCATTCAAGAGGGACAAAAGACGTACGTACCAACAGGTACATGTGTAGTAACATTTAGAACTCAGACACTTCCAAAATATATAGAAATAAATAAAGTTATAGCTAAAGTAGAGCCTTATATTCAGAGGGTATTGTTATGTTTTAATTGTTATCGATTCGGACATTTGGGCAAACAGTGTAACAGTAAGCCAAGGTGCAACAACTGTGGCGAAGATCACGTAACAAAAAATTGCGAAAATGTTACAAANCTAAAAACGTATTATAAAAACCACAGATAACAGATAAATATCGCAACGACGATTGCAAAATCCGAATTCAGTATTCGGAGTCGATGAGGCCACGTGGCGAATGATGCTAGAGACTACAGTTGTCCAGCTATGTAGTGGTTTAATGTGCTAAAACTTCAATAATTTTTTTCTCAGAAACTATAAGGATTTTAGAAAAATTTTTTTTACAATATTGACTCCACTTCTCATGCCGCATCTATTCCCACATTTTTTTGGATAAGTTGTGAATCACCCTGTATATTTATAAATTATTATTTTTTACCTTTAGCAGAAAACTTCTTTAGGGACGCCTATGAGACTCGTTAAATTTTATTGCTAGGCGTTTTTATATATCTTCAACTGACTTTGGAAAGACTATACGATACGAAGCAGGGAGACAACTCTATGGTCAAAAATAGAACATAACCGCTGTTATGTCTTGACTTTCATTGCTAGAGCAATTTTCTTAGTTTCAAATTTAAACATCTTTCTCAACAAACGTAAAGTAAATATCTTACCTAAGCAGTATATAAAATTTTATTTCACGTTATATTTTCTATACGTAGGTCCTCCGGCAAATCCGACGTTGTCGATGTAAATGTGATTATATTTCCCTCGTTATTTTTGCCTTGTTACTCCAAATTGGCCTCATCTCAGTCACTTTTGATCCTCGATTCTGCTTCGTACTTTAAATTGAATACAAATTTATCTTATTTACGTCTCGACAAAACGCACAAATATGATTTTTTCAATACGACGGCGGGCGACGCCTGTTTCTAACTAAAAACTCGGGGTCGTACACTCTCGCAAAGTGATTATGATTAATGAATTGTTCTCTGTCAATTATTTTGTGTTTATAAATGTATGTTTTCTGCCCTCGAAGGGAGATATTTTGTATTGTTAGTTGGTTACGTTAATCTTTTTTCATGTATTTTACACAGTCTTTAAGCAGGTATATCGGGGTCCGAGGGAAGTGAGGAGCGCAGGGGTAGTCCTATGCTTTTCTTATGGGACTAAAGCCCGCTGCCAATTTAAAAAAATTAAATTCTTTTGAAATTATTTGCGATAAACATTATCTATATAGCAAATAAATCTACTCATATGCACATAGCATACATATTGACTAATTAACAACATAAAAATATTATATTTAAGTAGTTTTAAATTTTATTTAATGAACGCATAAAGACTATATAGATGTGGCAACAGCGCTAATAATTGACTAGCAGTTGTACACACAGAGAACCTACAGACCTCGGACATCGAATATATTGCGCGTCAAATTCGGGTAAAGATGCGAACGCGTTCAAAAATGTATTGTGTGTAAACTATGTACAATATAATTATTATATATAGCAAATATATCGTATTATCCTCGCGAAGATTTGTATCCTTTATTTAAAATCCGTAAATCATGTGAACTGGTAAAACAACGAGAATTATGTTAATTTAGTTCTAAAGAAATGAAATGACACTCGCGCCCAT
>NW_019416736.1:1282162-1298236 GCF_000390285.2 Anoplophora glabripennis
ATATACAGGGTGATTCAGAACTTATCCAAAAAAAAATTCTGGATGTACAGGGGACCCTTACAAATACAATTTTGTAAAGAAAAAATCAAAAAGGTCAGTTCGAAATTGATTTAAAAATACACTTCTGCACGGCACTGGCAACTGGTCCACTGTAAAACCTGACCTCGCACAATGCGACCGGTATGGCGGCGTGATAAAAACGGACAAAAACTTTCGCAAGGAAATGAATATGTAAATAGAATTTTATCGTCGCTATTTTATATCGGCAAATTCAAATGCTTTTGCCTTTATTAATTATTATTAATAAAATTAATTTGTGTTTTTAAATAATAAAATCATTTGACATACCCGATGCTGCAACAGCAATTGTTTAAAATTTTATCCACTCACGTGTAAACACATTTGGGTCCGTCTTACTCACTTTCTACGAACTAACACAAATGATGTCTTGTTTCACCATAACACAAACGCTTCACCATAAATTAAAGCGATATCCATCAACTCCGAGTACACGCAAACCATTTTTGACACCAACTACTAAAAACGTATTATAAAAACCACAGATAACAGATAAATATCGCAACGACGATTGCAAAATCCGAATTCAGTATACACGGAGTCGATGAGGCCACGTGGCGAATGATGCTAGAGACTACAGTTGTCCAGCTATGTAGTGGTTTAATGTGCTAAAACTTCAATAATTTTTTTCTCAGAAACTATAAGGATTTTAGAAAAATTTTTTTTACAATATTGACTCCACTTCTCATGCCGCATCTATTCCCACATTTTTTTGGATAAGTTGTGAATCACCCTGTATATTTATAAATTATTATTTTTTACCTTTAGCAGAAAACTTCTTTAGGGACGCCTATGAGACTCGTTAAATTTTATTGCTAGGCGTTTTTATATATCTTCAACTGACTTTGGAAAGACTATACGATACGAAGCAGGGAGACAACTCTATGGTCAAAAATAGAACATAACCGCTGTTATGTCTTGACTTTCATTGCTAGAGCAATTTTCTTAGTTTCAAATTTAAACATCTTTCTCAACAAACGTAAAGTAAATATCTTACCTAAGCAGTATATAAAATTTTATTTCACGTTATATTTTCTATACGTAGGTCCTCCGGCAAATCCGACGTTGTCGATGTAAATGTGATTATATTTCCCTCGTTATTTTTGCCTTGTTACTCCAAATTGGCCTCATCTCAGTCACTTTTGATCCTCGATTCTGCTTCGTACTTTAAATTGAATACAAATTTATCTTATTTACGTCTCGACAAAACGCACAAATATGATTTTTTCAATACGACGGCGGGCGACGCCTGTTTCTAACTAAAAACTCGGGGTCGTACACTCTCGCAAAGTGATTATGATTAATGAATTGTTCTCTGTCAATTATTTTGTGTTTATAAATGTATGTTTTCTGCCCTCGAAGGGAGATATTTTGTATTGTTAGTTGGTTACGTTAATCTTTTTTCATGTATTTTACACAGTCTTTAAGCAGGTATATCGGGGTCCGAGGGAAGTGAGGAGCGCAGGGGTAGTCCTATGCTTTTCTTATGGGACTAAAGCCCGCTGCCAATTTAAAAAAATTAAATTCTTTTGAAATTATTTGCGATAAACATTATCTATATAGCAAATAAATCTACTCATATGCACATAGCATACATATTGACTAATTAACAACATAAAAATATTATATTTAAGTAGTTTTAAATTTTATTTAATGAACGCATAAAGACTATATAGATGTGGCAACAGCGCTAATAATTGACTAGCNAATAAAAAAAAAATTAACAAATAAACAAATGGTGACGTCGAAATAAAAGAAAGAAACGAATGAGATAATGAAATGGATTTAAAATAGGAGTATTATATTAATAAAAATGTATATTATGTTTCTTATTAAATTGTATGTAACTTAATAAAAATGCATCAAAACATTGATCGTTGTAAATCTTGAGCAGTATAATGATAATGAGAAGATTCAATATCGCAGTATTACATATACATAGCTAGTTCACTAATTATTAGTTAGATGAAGCATCCGCAATATCCTCCGTTGTAAAAGGTATTCCAAAAAAATAATAATGATAATAATAATAGTGGTAATAATGAAGAATTAATAGATCTCATCAGAAAAACACGAAGCTCTGGCTAATTGGTACGTCCAAAGCCATATCACTAGTCACACACACACACACACAACTAATTCTAATACACATGAGTCATTCGCATCGTCATCACCTGTCACATAACCGTCAGAGCATGAAAATATTATCTCTATAGTTTCGGTTGAAAAGCTTTTCTCATTTTCATCTATCTTCCACCTTTTTAAAAAAAGTTGATCTAAAATGATGATTTGCGTTTCTAAATTCTCTTGGAACTTTCCTTTCAAAAATCGAAAAACATATTTTTTTTTCACGTAATTTTACTGGTGCCTGATCCTGTCCCTATTTTCGTATTCTTCTCAGCAAACCCTTTCATTTGATACCCATATCATGGCGGTGCATAAAAAATAACTGGTCCGCCATCTTTGGCAGTCCGCCATATTGGATTTAGAATGACGTTACTTAGCTAACCATGCATTGTCATCCAAATTAAACGTGTTTGCAAAATTTCAGCTCAATCGGTTGAATAATAATAAAATAAAAGCTTGTAAAAATATAATAAATGGCACACGAAAAAGGTGCATGTTCATAAAAAAAACAATTTGAATTAGAAACGCTCGTTTGGAACGCGAAGAGACACTAAAACGCTAGCTTTTGTATAACTAAGGCCTCTTACAATAGTAAATCGGCCGTACACGGAGGCACAAAAAATGACTCAGAATCCCCATCCGGAAAAATCTCTTTTGATATATGAAATTGACACTCCTGTCCGCATTTTCCAACTTTTAATAGTGCAGGATCTCTTGGGATCACAACTATTTCGATAATTTACGATTGATGTGATTTGAAATCGATGGAAATTGCAAGACGTTTTTGTTAAAGCAATAAAAACATGCAACTTTCGAAAAATGAGGTTCTAAATGAGCAAATGGATTCTACTTAACTTCAGGAACACCCTCTCTATTGCACACGATTCGTACTCTAGTAAAAATTTGCACGTATTTTCAATTCACCGCTTTTCGAGGGGTCAGTGGCAAGTGAAATATGCTAATGTGTCGCAACATACTTCCGATAGTTGCTGTGGTCTATACACATGGTCCAGCTCTCTGTCGCTTTAAAGAACTACGCAATGACTCCTCTAGAATTTTCTGAAGTATTAACGCTAACCAACGACTTTGAAATTTCGACATTTGTCAGCTTTTTCGGAATTCCGACTACTGTGCGACGTGAATCTTTGGGTACTTTAATTATATATTTTTCAAATACATAATTTGATTAAAACTTAAATTCCTGTTTTAAGAGATTCATAGTTACTAAAATTCGAGCTAAAATTTAAGCACAACACTGTCTTCGTACTACAAAATTGATACATTTTACTTTATTTATTTAAAACAATTGTCTTGAAATTTACTAAATGTCTCACAATAATAGTTGTTTACATTTTTTCCGTAGGACAAGTGTGCCGCGTGCACACTTGGTATGCATCTGCTGTGTAACATTAGGCTGTTGTCACGTTGTGATGGATCTCCCCAGTATTAATACTCGCTGTATTTTGAAAACTGTTATACTTATAATATACAACTTTTTTGTTCATTTATGATTACTCTATCTCAAGATGAAGTAATGGCAGTCAAACTTCTTACACCCTGTAAACGGAAATTTAATCTTTTTAAATAAGATAAACTATGAAACAGTACCTAACCAGGAATTTAACAGAAAACTATACTGTTTGAGTTTTCTCTACTGAGTACAAAAAAAAGAATGATAAATGAAATTCGCAAAAATAACTAAATAATCTGTTTATCCACCTGATTTTTCCAGCATGTGACATATTTGAAGTCTTATGGTTAATCTTCGAGTACTAGTAGGTACTAGGATTTTGTGAGTTTGTTCACGTGTAACATTAGCGTTCAAAACTCTCGTCATCTCCTAAATATTGAATCAGTCTTACAAACATTTTCTTATTCGGTACTTAAGTCGGGACAATCTATCTGATATCATCTTCTTTGCTTACACTACACAAAGGCACTTCAATAAGTACCAGTTTAAATTTTGTTATAAATGGCAGTTTGTTTTTATCTGTTTGCCATCCCGTCATATCATACCAGGTGCGAAGTCAACCACCAGTAGCGGCTTTTCAGAGGCGGCAAAACGGCATTTTAACTGAACAGCGCTGTTGCCCTTCGTAAGCGTTTGGAACAATCTGACTCGGGTTAAATTAAACTATTTACTGTGCTTAATTTTGTTGCTGTTTTATTTATTTTGGATTAATTTAATACGTCTATCACCAGCTGGTGAAGGGGTTGAATAAGAAAAAAAAGGAAACGTACCGTATTTTATTTATAATTTTACAACTTTTTAATATTGTCTGTTTTTACTTTCCTAAATGCGTCCCGATCTACGTTATATAGTGACAGTAGTATAGTACAGCTGTACCAGGTCAATGTCAGAGGCAATGACACAGATAAATACATACGTTGCTTATAAAAAATAGTGACAATAGTTTATAAAAACTTGAAAGATTTTTTAAAAAAGCTTTTTAAAAAAAATTTTATCAATCAGATTAGTTCTTTATTTATTTCTTTATTACGTACATTTATCAAAACTGCGAAAATAATTATTATTTAAAATATAAATTAGTTTTATTTAAAATTTGTAACGCATCTGCCAATGTTATTACAGTATTTAATATATCAAATAATTTTTTAAACAATAGAATGTTTTTTTTTAATGTTCGGCGCTTCAACCACAGTGATATCAAGAGAAAAATTGGTGACTTTAAAATGACGCTTCACTAAGCCATACAAAAGCGTTCAGTTTCACTAAATTATTTTCTGTCTGTTTTAAGGTAACAACTGGTAACGCTGATAGTGCACTAATATAGTTTACCATGCTAATTACGGGTGCCCAGTGGTAGCGTAAATAAGAATTATAGTGCCGTTGAAAAAACTAATTACTTTAACTAATTTGGTAAATTATAATGCCATTGAAAAAACTAATTACTTAAATAATTTGGAGAACACGTACCCCTAAAAACTGGCCCTCACTTAAAGTTACACCCTGTGTGTACATTTTAAGAGTCACCGTATATTCTTTGATACCAAAATATTTAGGTATGACAAAGAAATAATCCACAATAATCTAAAATTTAAAAATAATCTACTGATAAAAAGACATTATTTACGTATTGGAATTTTGCAAATATTAAGCTAACTTAACACCACTTTGAACAAATATTATCATAAAATTTAGCCAAGATGCATTAATTAACATATTTCTTCACGTTTGCAAATATTTTTTGGTTGCCTTTAATTATTGGGATTTCTACATCATCACATTACCTTCATTCAAGTCTAAAGGTACATACATAGAAAAGCGGAATGTATAACTTACTCTTTCCTTCAATTACAAACCACGAACAATGCTGTAACAATTAAATAATTAACTAGGTATTTCCTTGCTACGAATAACTACGTCTAGGTATTTAGTAACAAGTTTCCCAGTGTATCTGCTTCAGATTTTATGCTAAATAGTTTATGTAATTGCAATAACTTGATATGGAGAATGCAAATCGTACAGTAAAAACCACTGTTCCATATTGTAATTCCAAGCAACCGTAAAGTTTGCAGTACTTATTCATCTAGTCCGTTGAATTTCGATTTAGTTTGGAGTTTTATTTAAATTTTTATGTGTTCCCGCACGTATATTCAAATTACTTTTGAAATAAAGTTTTTATAGCGAAATTATATTAGTTAATTTGCTTATTATGTATGAAATGGACGTTAGAATACGTTTCTTTTAGTGAATAGAAAGGTAGCTGTCTAGATCTTTTCATATATACAAACAGATTCTCTTCTTGATTTCTTTACCAATTTACAAGTAAAATATTTCTGATGGGATAATAATTATTCAAACATGTGATATCCGGAGTAAAATGGAAAATGTTGAACAAATTAATAAAATTTCCATTGAAAGCCTTATGCAAAATTGTGAATAGCCTCATTATAGAAAAAGCAAGGTAATATTGTGTCTCTCAAGATATTAAGATTTTTTTATTAAAAAGAATACGCAAATGTGTCAACGAAAGAGGATCGTACTTATATTATTAATGCTGTACTAATCTTTGCTAATAATATATATAATTTTAGTTGTAATAATTTGTTATGGTGTTTGCGTTTGGCACTATTAGAAATGTCGTTTAAAATGTTTTTTTATAATATAAAATTTATTAATTAAAAAAGTTAAGGATGATAATAGGTCATGGTAAGCCCATTCTCCATTTGTTTTTCATAATGCCCAGATCTCCAGTAACTCATAACAACTGCAATGGAATAAATATCAGTTAGTAGGTAGATATCGCGAAAAGAAAAAATTGATATTTAAAGTTCTATCTAAGGTTACTAAGGAGTACCATCAGGTATATATACTTAAAAACTGTCACTATGTCTGATTCCGTAGTTAAATAAAAAATTCCGGTAAAAAATCAACATTTGACCTTGATCATTGACCATGAGGTCGTGGTCAATGTCATATTCGAATAGCTGGGTCGTCATTTAAAAAAAACTACTTGATCTTGATATGACCTTGAACCTTGATCTCGAGGTTGAGGACCTCGAGGAATAAAATAATTACATTTTATATAAGGAAGACAATATTAAACTTATTATTTATTAATATACAGAGACAGCCGAAATAATCACTTGACCTCTACTTGACCTTGACCTCTACTTGACCTTGACCATTGACCTTAATATCGCGATTAAAATCATAATAACATGTATAATTCCGCGCTCTCTTTGTTCTAGCGTCGCTACTCCAAAAACCGAGATGACCTTTACATGTTCTTTCGACTTTGACCTCAAGATCAAGGTCACTAAGGAGTACCATCAGTTATCTACTTAAAGACTTTCACTCTTTCTGATTCCATAATTAAAAATTAAGAATCACAGTAAAAATCAACATTTGACCTTGAACTGACCTTGACCATTGACGTTGAGGTCAATGTCATATTCGGTTGCAGAAGTTTCTACTCTTTCTATTTCCGGGGTTGAAAAGGAGGATCGCCATTTAAAAAAAACGACTTGATCTTGACGTGACCTTGAATCCTGACCTTGACCTCGAGGTCAAGGTTACCATCGGATGCACCGTGAAAAATGTTTAGACTTTTATCCTCACCATTTATCTGAAAAATGCTTTCCCGCTAAGCTTTTTGGGGGTATCCACATCTGACTAACCCTGTATGATATATTTGCGGTATTTTAGTAGTCTTAAAGAAATCCAGTACGCCGTCAGGCTTCGTC
Organism: Anoplophora glabripennis; assembly: GCF_000390285.2. NCBI lineage: Eukaryota > Metazoa > Arthropoda > Insecta > Coleoptera > Cerambycidae > Anoplophora > Anoplophora glabripennis. Next base: position 1,289,579 of record NW_019416736.1, read on the forward strand.
TGTTCGAAATATGTAGATCTTCTCAGGAATGTCAATCCAGTCAACTGTCTACCCAAAAAAATAGCAGTACACATTTTGTTCTCATTTCTCATGAGGGTACATGTTCCTCTGCGTTGATGATCTGTAAAATATCTGAATTACATTCGTGATTCTCCCTCTAGAATGGAAATAACTGAAATATTTATTCCTCTTCATATGTATTCGTATTTCTCCGCCTACATGGAGATATTTTATTTACATAGGTCTGTTCAGATATTACGTTAACAGTTCAGGTAACTGGAATAACACGATATCTCTCCCGTAACGCAACAAAATTGCGAATTATAAAACAAGTACCCGGCATTCGCTGAATTATTAAGCCGGTCCGGTGGATTTAAAACTCTCGGTTGGTTATATCTAATATTTTCCTTTTTGTCCAAGTAGTTTTATTACTAGAATTTTACTGCTGCAGGTTGTAGCACTTGTTTTAATAAAATGGGAGGACAGGAACATGCTTTCCATAGCTTCTAGACATTGTAAGTTAAATTTAGACCTTGTTTCGAACAGAAAATATATTTCAGTGCCAATTAATGCATCTATAATTAATTTATAACTCTTGGCACTTTTTAAACGTAGTTCGTCAAATAAAAACACAACTGATTTATTATGAAACATATTTTAAAGCATATGCGATTTTGTTATATTATTGACAAGTACCCAACTTAATAGTATGCAAATAAACTGTAATGGCACAATGTTTCATTAAAATTATATGCCTGAGCACTTTAAACTACCGACAGTTGTAACGACAAATAGGTATGTTTTAATATAACAAGATAAATTACATTGCACATGCAAATACAGCTTTTGTATAGTTTTTTGTAAATGGCCATTAGGCAGAGTTTAATTTAAATGCTAATTTGAATAAAATATGGAACTGCATGTAAAGCAAATTAAGTGAAAGACACAAGGCTTATTAGTTTGTTAATTTCTTCGTCGATTTCTTAATCAAATGGCGGATTTAGCAACCAGATTTTAAATTGGAATTTCTCTGATGCGGCGTCTAAAATATAGGTTTTGGATTTTCATTACTATAGTCACTAGATGTTTAATTGTTAATAGTTATTTTTGATTTTGGGTTGCCTTTTTACTAAAAAAAAAAAATGGAGAGCTTTTTTGAGTCTTCGGAAACATTGTAAAAACTGGCGTGTAAATTTTTTTACATTCTCGATAAATTCATTTAATGTTTAAAGTAGAAATACGTATTTCTCAGATTTTAATATGCATTAGGCAAATAATAGAAGTCAGATAATGTATCAGTACTCATTTTCAGTGTTTGCAGAAGAAAAAACTATTAAAGATGACAGTGCAAGATATAAAACACAAAGGTTATGCAGTTATCATCCTGGGAGCAAGGCAAATGATCAAAGGACATTGCATTTCCGATATATTTCATATTATAAATACGATGTCTGTTCAGAAAATAACCGAACTTTTTTAATTACACACTAATGGACATATTTAGTGATATGTGATTGGCAGCATTGCGTATCATATCCTCTATAATGGTCGTCAGTCAATTGAAGATGATCCTCGATGGATTGGCAAAGGACCTCCGCACTCAAGCTTTGTTAATTCGCCAGTTTTGTTTTTGATAGAAAACTCTACCTTAAGCTATATATTTTTTTCAAAGACAAATGCATAAAAAAAGTTATTTGAATGAATCGAGTTAATCAGGATAGATTTTGATTTGGCGAATTTAACCACCTATCTTTAGAAATTTCAAGAATATTTTCGTATGTTGCCATATATTTTCGAATAGATTTCGCCATTGTTAGAGAGAAGTACCACAAACATTTGAAGACTAATAAAGAAAAAACTTGGTTATTAAATTAAGGCAAGTAAAGTTAAATGAGACTAAACATTATAATGGTTATTAGTAATATAATAGTAACTTTAATTTTCATGCAAGTTACACCCAATTATGGGAAAAGATAAACAAATTGTAAATAAAAGGTTCTACATTATAAAATGTTCTCAAGATATATCAAACATTAATTATAGCCATCCTTGTCTATCACATGGATTTCTATGGCTTACTTTATCGCTCTCACGTAACTTCTGATAGACCATCGGTACTTTCCTACACTGTATAGTAAATAAGAATTAAACAAGTTGGACAAATTGTTACAGAAACCTATATGTTTACGTTTTCATATTAAGAGGTAATAATCAATTTTTGATCGAAGGCTTTTTTTGTATATCGGTATACAGGGTGATTCACAAGCGGTGACCAAAAATGAACCCTCGTATTTTTTGGTGAATTTTAATTTCTATTCCTAATTTTCCTATAAAGTTTTTATCTAGGACGCTTCGTTAAAAAGATACAGGGTGTTAAATTAAAAAAATATATATTCTTAATTTTTTTTAGTAATTAAAAAAACTGTGAAAGTGGAATAATTTGAAATTGAGCACATATATTTATGTAAACATTGTCAAAAATCTGAGGCCTTTTTAAAAAATTTAGATGCTCCAGTGGCGGAGATACAGGGTATCGGTGGCATGTTTTTCTAAATAAAATAGTACGTCACTGCGGTAGCGTAACAATCAGGATTCGTCATTCAATTTTTTACAAATTACTACTCTTTTCTGTTTTTCGAAAAAGTTTGATTTTCGAATAAAACTTAAAAAACGAACCGAAAACATCGGACCTCCACCCCCTGGATTTCTCTTTGTGGGGTGCTGTTAAATGGCTGGTATACAGTGAAAAAAAAATAATACATCTGAGCAGTTAGAAGAAAAAAACGGAGGTATTTTTGAGCATTTACTCAAATAAAATCGTTAAAATAATGGCTAATGTTATTAATTTCTTTATTCGAATGATTAGTGTTTGTCATGTCATTTCAGTTCGTTTTTTAAGTTTTACTCGAGAATCAGGCTTTACCTTACCTTACTACTACTAAAAGATAATACTATTATGCATATTACATCCAAAAACCCGATTCTCATTAAAATAAACTTTATACATAAAAATATATCACTTCCTGAATTTTTTTACATAAAAAATTGTTTTTTAAGAAAATTGTTTATTGGTAACATTGTGAATAATTATTATTAATTTTTTTTTACAAAATTAATAGTTTATAAGAAATTAATAATTAATTATTGCAAAATGAACTGTGCAGTTATTATTTTCATGCGCTACCCCAGATTTAAAAAAAAAACGTTAAAATTAGTCCACAATTACCGGAGATATCGTAAAATTTTCAGGCAATTAAGATTTGAAGTCTCGATTTCCACTTTTGAACGTTTCTGTCTTATTTCCCCCACCACATACCAGGTGTAAAAATGTATTCGAGGACGATTTTTAAAGGGTTAAAAATTACTATAAAATACATTTTTTCGATATCTTTAACCGTTATTATGAAGTTTAAGGGTTGATTGATTTATTCCGGAAATTTCAAGTTCAATGTTTATAAACAAGTTATGTATTAATAAAAAAACGCTATCTCGGCCAAAAATGGTCTTAGAACATTTTTTTTTAATTCGTGAGAAATTACCAGGATTACGAATATCAAAGCGGCTTTAAAAAATATTCATTCTTCGCAAAGTTATTAACGAAAAACCTTATAAACACATTACACTATTTGTTTATACGCCATTTTGAGGAGGTTAGCCTATGAAATTACAATTTCCAATTGCATATCTTGAAAATATAAGTCAAGACGAAACAAATGAGTCCTCATAAGGCCCTTTATTATTGCATAAAAGCTAACAACCGCGTTTATGCAATTGAGGAAATGCTATTTCTAATAAATAAATGCAAAAACTCGTAAGCAAATAAATATTTTTTTACCGCATTTTCAGGGTTTCTTAAGGGTAACAAAATACAACTTTACTGCGGTTTAGAAACGATTTATGTTCTTTTCTTCTATTTATAGCAAATTCAAATTTCGCTGGTTTTTTGCAATTATTTAAACAAATTGTTAATGGATTTTAATTTACTAGGTATCAAATGAAGCGTTTTTTGAAAACCTATAAGTATAAACAAAAGCAAAAACTCCTGTTGGAGGGCTTTTTTTAATACAGCTAAAAAACTCCATTTTTGATCATTTTTACATTATAATCATTGTTTGAACAATGATCTTGTTGTTTTAAACCGATACTTTTTGGGTAATATTATTTCTTTTTGCCTAAACTAACGATTAAACCAAGTTTCAATCTGAAACGAATTACCTTTTGATTTAAATGTATGTATTACAAATTTCATGTACTGCTAAGTTAGTAATTATTGACTACTTCATAGATCCATGCTGAAAAGGGGTTGTTATATAATAGAACAGTAAATATTAGGTATTGTACAACATTTTTTCAAAAAGTTTCCCAAAATCGCAAACAATTGATATTGCTCTATCTATGTAATACCGCCATCTTTAATTTTTGATCCCACAGTGGAATGCGATCTCGAACGGTTTCAATTTCGACGTCCATTACTGCTGAGAATACAGTCCAGTTTGAGCGAATAACAATGCATGAATTTCAAGCAGTCGCTTATAAAAATCGTTAACACGATGCTAGTTGCCCTTAGCGCGTAGGTATGTTAGATTTCATGGCATCGCATCGTACAGCATAGCATCGCATCGCATGTCGTGCGGTGGGAACGTAGACTAACAGTCTGCGCCTGATTAACAGTACTCCGAGGCAGCTTCGCCTTATGAAGTTATTACCCATTATATCAACTGCGAATTTACGATATGTTAGCACATCGCTGCGGGGCTAATAAATGGCTAATATTTTATAAAGCCATCGCTTAGATTGTGTTAATGCAACTACTTATGACAATGCCCATTAACATTACCATAATGCAGCTGGGTCGTTCGGTGTTCGTTTAGGAGATGGAATAAAAAGACTTAAGCCGGTTTATGGAGGCGATAGTTCCTGCAGGAGATATTAGGGTTGTCGAAACAATCTTCAACGCTGTAAGGAAATGCGTTTGTTAATAGCCTGCAGTAATCTGGATATAATGCGTTAGTATAGAAAAGTGGTAAGTGGAAAAGTTACTTATAAAGTGTTGAGAGGTTTTACATGGAAAAGTGTCGGTAGTAAATTTTTTGAATTTGATAGTTTGGCAAATAGTAATAATAATAATAGCCACATGATTATGGTTGTTTCATCAATTGAATGACGCGGTTGCTTTTCAGGCTTTCAATTTTGTTCCATTCACAGGGGCGCGCCCTTGTGCGTTCCTCTATCCTATCAGTTTACTTTTTACCAAACATGACTATATAAGGAAGTGTTTACAAAAGTGAGATAGTGATGGTCTTTCACACACAGGCTAAAGCGAAACACCTGAAGAGGTAACGATATTTTTGAAACATAACCAAAACTGCCCTCCAACATTCTATCGATGGTGACAGTTCCTCGAGTGGCTACGAAGAGGCGCTGCTGTTCATAAGTCGTTACGAAAGTGATGCCGATACACATTACATTGAATAACTAACAATAAGAATAATACTAATAGTTTATCTAGACAGAACAAAAAATCTCTAAAATTGTCACTCATTAGGTGGTAATTAAACATTACCGAAATGTTAAAATATCTTTAAGAAAATAGGTATGTAAGTCACATAAATCGGAGATCCGACTAAAATTATTGTTAGACATGATAGATAAAGGAAATTTTATATCTTTATTCTTACATTGTGACAATAAAACATGCAGCCATTCCTGACTACAGTGTAGGAACTCGTATGTCAATCATATTCGATATGGATGATGGGCCAATTCGATTATGAAATGGTTTAGACAAGAGTGACTAACTGGTAAACATTCTTTCGGTATGTAAAGATTGAAGAGTAAATCTTTTTAACAAATTATGATTTAATCCCCTTGGTGGGTATAACCATAGAGGAAATAATGCTAGAATATTCAAGTCTCGATGACATTAGAGGAAAAAAAGATATTCTAAATGTTTTATAGATAGCACTGAGTACTTATTTGATGGATGAGATTGGGGAAATAAGGTTTTTCAACCATGATAACTCCAAGATCTTAACAATATTTTGTAACTTTCATTTATCAACATTAATCTACACTTTTCTGCAAATTCAAGCAATCATTAATAGATTGTATTTTTGAAAAAGTTTTAAATCATCGACTTTGATTTTAGTGTTAAAGTCATTAATAAATAAGATAAAAATAAGTGGTCCAAGGATGGGTACTTGTGGTACACCAGAAATAGCTAAGAAAGTATTTGATTTAAACCATTGTATGAATCATACAGTTTGTAGAATATACGATCTGTATGCACCACACCTACTTGTTCTTTATTTTCAGTGTTACTTGAAACACATTGAGTAAATTCAACCATTTGATGACGTGGAATCTAACGTAAGAAATCCATGTTGGATTTGGAGAAATCAAATTCTTTACTTTGTTAAAAAGAGTAGTATATCCATTGCAAATACCTTTGCAGTGTCAAAAATGTGCAATAAAGGATCTAGGATAAGCCATTTTTGATAAACATTTACTTTTCCCCAACATATACCATTTTTCTCGAAATAAATATAATTTTATTATTATTAATGATATATTTTTTTTATTTTAGGTAAGTCTTCACAAGATCAAGGAATAGTAAGTACCTTTTTCATATCTAGCTGTTACAGAAGTTCGTTGTCTTTGAAGACAGCAAAATAAAATATTATTTCTTTATTGTTTTATCAAGAAAACAACTGAATATTACAGTCCAGAGTGTACATAAGTATCTTTCTTTTCAAGCCTTTTCTACATATTTTTAAATGTTCTGTTTGAATACTTAGGACTATGCAGTCAAAAAAAAGATAATTGAACGTCAACTTTAATAGATATGGCCGTAGAACTGATTTATTGGGGAAAATATTCTGTTTTTTATATACGGGGTGTTCAAAAAGTTTGAAACCCCTCCCTCTATCTCAGAAAATACCTACTACCCAAACAAAAAATTGATTAGGACAAAAGTTGCAGGGTTTTGAGTGAGCAATCCAACGGTGGCCTTGACCACGACCTTGACCATGACCTTCCAGGTCATTTAGAGGTCAACCTGAACATTTTTGCCGTTAAATTTTTTGCGTAAGAGCATTAAACTTAAGTTCTTTGCTTACGTTTGACATTATAGTAACCTTCAGGTCATGGTCAAAGACATGGTATAGGTAATTTTTGAATTTTCCGCAGTCAGGAATATCGGGTCATTTATTAAAAATCAACTTGACCTGTAAACGATCTTGAAGGTCATATCCGAACGTAAAAATTTCCATTTTTTCCATTTCCGGGGTCAAAAATATACGGTTCCATTTAAAATTTTCAGGTTGACCTCTAAATGACCTTGAAGGTCATGGTAAAAGTCACATTCGAACGTAAAATTTTCCGCTCTTACGATTTCCGGGGTCAAAAGTATACGGTTTCATTTAAAATTTTCACCTTGACCTCTAAATGACCTTCAAGGGCATGGTCAAGGCAACCCTGCAAGTTTTGTCCTAATCATTTTTTTGTTTGAATATTTTCTGAGATAGAGGGGGGGTTCCAAACTTTTTGAACACAGGGTATATATATCGAGCGTTCAAATAAAAACGTGGTCAAGTTGGTTCTGAAAATTTGGACGTAGGGCGTAGCGTATAGCAAATGAACTTAAACGTCATCTGTCAAAGCGCTATATCGCCGCTATCAATTTGAATATTTTCNTGTTTACACGTGAGTGGATACAATTTTGAACAATTGCTGTTGCAGCATCGGGTATGTCACATGATTTTATTATTTAAAAACACAAATTAATTTTATTAATAATTAATAAAGGCAAAAGCATTTGAATTTGCCGATTTAAAATAGGTGCCATAAAATTATATTTACATATTTCTTTCCTTGCGAAAGTTTTTGTCCGTTTTTATCACGCCGCCATACCGGTCTCATTGTGAGAGGTCAGGTTTTACAGTGGACCAGTTTCCAGTGCCGTGCGAAGTGTATTTTTAAATCAATTTCGAACTGACCTTTTTGATTTTTTCGTTACAAAATTATATTTGTAAGGGTCCCCTGTACATCCAGATTTTTTTTTTGGATAAGTTCTGAATCACCCTGTATTGCTGGGTAATGATGTAAATATATTAAAAGGATTTATCAACTGTATTTTTTATTCCAATAAATAAATCAGTCTTTTTTAATTAATCTAGTTTTTTAAAAACATTACAAAAAATCGTCTATTGTGGATAATTTATTGTTGATAACAATGTACATGGGATTTAGGAAAATGTATATGTTTGAAATCAATTTCGTTTTTATCAAGTCTTTCAAATGTATTCCCTCCTTGCTGCCAGCTGATTGCGACGTTGCCACATTAATCCTCAAGTCAGACAGAAATACAATTATTGGTTTCTGTTTCTAATGAATACAGCTGTACTATGTTCAAAACATTAGTTTTACATCAAAAATAAGATAATACTATCTATGGAAAAGTTTTGTTTCACGATTTCTACATTTTTTTCTCGGTTATGGGCAAAAAAGAGCCGCACCTTCCATCTGCGCCATATAAACCTGTGTTAAAATGAACAACTTTCAACAACAATATCTCAAAATCTAGATTCAAAAAAAAATTCAAAAAGAGGGAGCACTGGGTAATACGCTATATAAATTTCAAGTACATCTGTGCATTTG